>NC_060273.1:19297317-19309808 GCF_021613505.1 Equus quagga | reverse complement strand
CCGCAGGCGAGCTCATTGGAGAACTCTTTCGGCCCCGCCCACATAACCCGGAAGTTCACCAGGAAGGAACGTATACTTAAATGGACGCAAGATCACCGAAGTGCTTGCAGGGAATTGTAGTCTTAGGTGCGTAGGCAGGCCGCCGGGTTTCTTGTTGCTGGTACGAAATTTTATAACTGCAATTAACTCAGGGCAGAAGAGCTGGCAGGATACTCGGGACTAGGGCGAAGGGCAGAGAATCCAGCCTGGGGAAACAAATGTCAGCATTACAGTCAGTCGGGACTCAATCTCATTCAATAATGTAACAAATATTTATTGAGCGCCCAGTCTGCGCCAGGTACTGTGCAACGTGCTTCCCACGCGTAATCGTCTTTTTTGTGAAGGAAGGAATGTGTGGAAAAGTAATACAATGGAAAACTATGTAGCGCCGAAAATAAACCAGAGCTACCAGTTACAAGCATCAATGGCTGAATTTCAGCAACATACTATTCAGTGAAAGAAGGAAATATAACGTTTTTGTAAAGTTCAAACCAAGCAAAACTAATATTGTTTAGAGAAATGCACATATGTGGTAAAATACTATACAGGAAGGTAAAGTAATGAAGGGAAAAACAGGAATCAGGATATTTGTGACCTTTAGTAAGAGAGGATGGTAGGACACTGGAAGACAAAGATGGGAATGGGGAAGGAGTACAGAGACAACTCAATGACTTCTCTAGTTGGGATGCGTTCACATGTTTGTTTCATTATTATGCATATTCAAGATGTTCACAACATATATTTTATACTGTGTTTATTATGAAGCATTTTATAAGTAAATAAAAAAAGATGTATGCTTGTATATTTCATTTCATTATCTGTTGGGTACCAGGGAATAGATACACTCAAACTTTAACAACCTTGGATCACACACACACACACACAAGCAAAACAAACAGACAATAACAACAAAACCCAATACACATATCTTGGGTCAAGATCAGATATTAAAAGCTATTCAATGGAGAAACAAGAGCTCACTGATACCCAAAGTAGAAATGACAGTGGGGAAGGCAGAGGTTAGGGAGTTTAGCCAGGGGGAGTCGTGATAAGATGAAATACACCACTCTCCTTGACTCATTCTCAGCCTAGAGGGTATTGCAAACCACTGAACAATCACAGTCTTCCAGCTTGACAGTGTACACAGTTCATGGGTATTAGTGGGTAGTAAGTGTCACAACACGTAGTAGAAGGTGTGGATCCCATAGCTCTGGATGGTGAGGCTGAGGGTGACTGGAAGAAAGTGGAGGCAGATGCATTGATATATCTCTATTGATTGATGAGCAAAGAATGCTTGTGTTCTTTGCCAAGACTTTGAGTCAGAAAAACCAGTGATTCAGAGACTTTGGTCAGTTTTTCGCTGAGGGGCCACCCCAAAGGCTTCCTGCAGACAGGGCCAGCTCATTCCATTTAAGCTCCTGATCAAGGGGCTGGAACTTTACAACTTAGCAGAGGCATCTGGAAGTGGCAAGCTTATCCGTCTCGGGCTGCATGATGTCTGCAAATATGTGACTGCTCTGGGGTAGCCGAGAACAGTGTCCCAGCCTGAGAAAGTTCAGTGCCACCTAATTTGCATCCTCTGACAAAGTCAAACAAAGAGTGACTGGAGTTTAAAATCCACATGAACATTAATATTTGGAGAAAAAATCTGTGTATTAACCATGGAACTTCTCCCAGAGAGGCTAGAGGGGACATTTGTTGCATTGCCTGTCCAGGATTTCATGCTTCTATTACAAGAGCTAGAGTTTATTCTGAAGAACTAAACTCTCCTTTCGGTCTACCTGGATCAGGTGAGGCTCCATGCCTGGCACTGAGGGCAGACCTTACCAAGGCCTGTCAAGCACATACAAAGCACCCCAGATATACTTCCAGGGTATGTATGTGCTTTTGTGTGTGCAGAGCTTCACCAGGTTGGTCCAATCAGAATGAATCCCAGGAATTGAATAAAAGTTACTAAGTCTGGAAGTGCTCTCTTTCCTGCCAGACTTGAACCTGGGAGGAGGTAAATTTGAACCTACTGAGAGCCCTCTTGCCACCTTATATAGCCTGAGAATGATGCTAATGGGAAGGCTAATGGAGTCTGAGGCACTGTATGCGTAGCTAGGGGTGACCTGAGTTTAGAGTGTGTTAACTGATGGGAAAATTACCAGAGCCTATGGAGCTGGTCTGTCAGAAACAGGAGAATTCAGAAAGATGAAATAAACTGTCACCTGGCAATTGCAACTTTACTCCTGAGCTGGGCACAGATTATCCCTCACTTCCCATCACCACATCCTAGCACCTCATTCAAATCATTATCTTCCTTCTTTGTGGTTCCATCTTTGGCCTGATTTCCCCAACAAGCCTTAAACAGCTGTAGTCTGTTAGAAAGGTTATCTTTCTTCCATTGAGTTACTATTGCACCTTTGTCAAAAATCAGTTGGGCATATTTGTTGGGACTATTTCTGGGTTCTTTGTTCTGTTTCATTCATCTATGTGTCTATCCCTCTGCAAATACTACACAGTCTTGGTTACTGTAGCTGTATATAAGTTGTGAAACCAGGTAGACTGATGGCTCCCACTTAGTCTTCTTTTGCAAAACTGTTTTAGCTATTTTAGTTCCTTTGTCTTTCCATGTAAATTTTAGAATTATTTTGTCTATAGCTACAAAAAAATCTTACTGGTTTTTTTAATTGTGTTAGATCTCTATATCAATGTGGGGAGAATTGACATCTTTACTGCCTTTAGTCTTCCAATCATGAACATGATCTGTCTCTCCACTGATTTAGATCTTTGATTTCTTTTCCCAGTGTTGTGTAGTTTTTCGCATACAAGTCCTGGACATGTTTTGTTAGATTTACGTCTAAGTATTTTTTTATTAGTGATCCTAAGTGTATTTTTAACTTTGCTGTCTGCATATTCATTGCTCATACACAGAAATACAACTGACTTTTGTGTGTTTATCTCCTTCCTATGACATTGGTGAACTCTATTGTTACTTCTAGGAAGAATTACTTTTTTAATAACTACTTCTGGTATAAGGCATGATATTGAGATGCAATATTATGAACTGTCTTGATATCCGGTAAATCTAGGGGACCTCAAATGGCCTAACTGCAACTCCCCACTCCTCTGCCCCCTCTTCTCCCACACATAAGGTCCCCTGGCCAAACAACCCTTCTCATCACAGGGACCAGACACAGTGCCTGCTTGTTCCCGACCTCAGGCTTCAGTTCCCTATCACGGAATTATTCCAACAAGCCCATCACACCCTCCTGTGGGAACCAGGGCTCACCTCACCCTCTTGTTACCACAGAGTCCTGTTACTACCCAAACTCCTGCTTGTTCAGTCAGCCCCCAAGTGCGATCCCCACGTGGCCCTGCATGGTGTGTGTTGTCCTCCTCCCCAGGCTGTGAGTATACATGATAAACTAACAAACTCCTGCTCATCCTGTCTGTTTGTTGCCGAGTGTCCTGTGTTCTGTGTTCAGACATCCCCATGAGTCTTGGATGGGAATCTCTCTCTCACCAATGGAGTAAAGAGGAGCTGACTAAAACAGTTAGCATCACAAACAAGATGACCCAACCTCACCTGAGGACACCCAGACAGCTTTCACTAACTATTCCTCTTCTAACTAACTGGGTCATTGGCAGCAGTTACCATCTCGGGTGTGAGGGCCAATTGCCGGCCAGCTTGAGCTTTAGCTTGTGTTCTGTTCTCTCAAGTGGATGCTGCCATCTCTTCCCACCCAAATGTCTCATTCTTGCCCACAAGGCAAGACATATTCTTAATTTACTGTATGCTGGACTGAGGTGCCATCAGGTGTGGCCTGTGTCTGGCAGGCGGTCACCCAGGCTCGCACCTGAGGCCAGTGACAACACAACCTCCTAACTGGTGGGTGCTTGAGTTCCACTTCCTGAATGTTGGGCTGGTGCTCCTTGGTCACTCTGTCTAGCCAGATTACCATCAGTGGCTGCTTGGGGCAGTCACAGACACACTGTTTGGGAAAGTACACCCCCAGTACAGTCCTGGGGATGACCCCCTCTTTAGCTCGAGAAAAGGAAGGAGCCCACAAGCCCAGGAAGATTTCAGAAGGACTCCTGGTTCCCTCCTGAGTCAGTGCTGCTCAGGCAAAGGCAGTGAGCTCACCCATCTCCTGTGCTGCTGCTCATCTTGCTGCTGTCAGGGGCTCTCCAGACCCATAAGGGTTTCGAGGTACACATGTATGGCAGCTCATGGCCCAGGCACTGATGACAAAAGACAAAAGTGTGTGTAGGGGAGCATTTCATATTCAACTTCTCTCCCAATGTAAAACCCCTAACCAGCACACTTGGGCTTTGCTTAGTGTTGTTCCTGACCAGCGTGCCAAAGGACTAATCTTTTCATCAAGAGGCTTGAGGTCCCCACCTTGGCCATAGACAAAATGACCTCCCGGATGTGGACTTCAGTACTGGGGAGATTGACTGGCATTCCCTGAAGGAAAAGGATACTCATCTATGAGGTCCAACACCTGGTTCTCTTTCTCCGTAACCACTCAGAAGGTCTGCACCACATGTCATTGGATGGAGAAACACAAACACTGTGACTCTAGAGGCAAAAATGTCCCGAGAGAATATGTACAGAGAGAAGGTGGGGGGGAGGGAATCAGTCCCCAGGGGTGAGAAGGTAGAGCTGCAGCAGAAGATGGCTTCCACCCCTCAATGTCTGGATGGTGGGAGGGGCCCTGTGCTCCTCCATGCACCCTGCTGCCTAAGCCTGGGTGGCACAAAACCCTGATCCTCAGGGTTATGAGGAAAATAATGCACAGCACCCCTGTGGCACAGTGAAGGTGTTAATTCAAACCTGACTTAAATACAACCATTGCTGTGAGAGTGGCCCTAACCCTGATGCTCCCGACCTGAGCCTCTCTGGAGGAAAAACTGATAAACAAGAGCAGAGCAGAAAGACACTCCCCCAGCCCCAAGTGCATCCTGTGACCATCAGACCAATCAAAAGATAAATGAAGGAGAGAAAGCTGGATACATGCGGAGGAAGCAATCACACAAAAGAACGAATTCCAGAAAGGCTCACAATTTGGCCCAATTAGAAATTGAAAATTTACTAAAATAATTTATATGGTGAAAAGATAAATGGCACTGACTGGCCTTTGCCTCTACAACACTGGTTCTGAACTAACTTTAACATCTGCTAAAACGCACCAGTTGGCAAACCTTCAAGGCTTTACACCAGGGCTCAAATTACAGTTATACCTAGTGTAGTAACCATGTTTTCCACTTTCTGTACTAAATGCTTTGACATCTGAGGCCTTGGTCACCTTGGAGGGACTGTCTCTGCAAGGGATAACTAGTTGCTAGAGATAGCAGATGACTCCTCAGTGCGCTCCTTTCATAGGTAATCATCTAGAGTCAACACCCCAACCCCCTCCTCTATGAGGCTCTTCCACTCTGGGCCACTCTTCTGCCCTCATCACCCCAGGGACAGGGACCAGACAACCAGGGACACCACTTGATGTGGATTAAGGCTGCCCCAGCTAGAGAAGCCCAAGGTGACCTGGCCTACATGCCAAACTATACGACCCAGTGGATTTTTTTATGGTATGAATTAGGACCGCCCCAGGGAGAGAAGCCCAGGGCATCCTCACCTACATGCTGATCTATATGGCCAAATTCGTATCTAAAGTTATATGACCGCATCTGCACTGAAATCATTTAATGACTTTTTACATCATCTTTTCTTTTCTCCAGTAAAAATAAGTACGTGTACCCATGCCTTATAAAAATTAGCCCTAACCCTCAACTCGGGGCAGCAGCAGGAGCTCTGACCGCCCGTGGGTCCTGTCCCCACGCACCAGCTCTGCCTGCCCATGGGTCCTGTCCCCATGCCAGTGGGGGCAGCAGCAGCTGCTCTGCCTGCCATGGGCCCTGTCCCCATGCCAGCGGGGGCAGCAGAAGCGGCGGCAGCAGAAGCTCTGACTGCCCATGGGTCCTGTCCCCATGCTATTCCACACTATTCTCTAAATAAAAGAGCACTACTGCCAGATCTTGAGAGTCTAAGAAATCTTTCTTTCGACTCCTCGGCTCACCGACCCCGCATCACCACTGAGCCCTGAGCCCACTGAAATGATTCAAACTAGCCAATCTAACACCTGTTTTCGCCGCCTCACTCCTAGCTTCCTGTGGAATCCACAAGAAAGGCTCTCACCCACGTTTTCCCCTTGCTCCTTCTGCCTCCTGACTGACCCTGGCGCTGCCCTGTGTGGGCCTCCATGGTGTGCCCTGCCTCCTGTTGATCAAGATCTGTGAGGACAGAAAACTTCTTTCTTCATGACAGCTATTTCTGTATCTTTGTGTTAAACTGTCCCTAGTGGAAACAAATCTTGGGTACCCTTAAAACACCTGGGATCCCACTTCATTTACACAAGGCTGAATATTTTGCTATTTTATATTTGGTTAATACATTCTGTTCAGAGCCTGTTTGAACATCCTCTCAGCCACAGTTTGCCATCACCTCTGAGAGGACATGTTTTTACCTTGTTACCACAAGTACCTAAGCCATTCTGCTCTCACAGGCAGTCTTTGCAGACAGGATCCTCACTGAATCCCCCTTTCCCCAGGAGTACAGGTATGATGCAACTTTTATGACCTCCTCCTTCAAGGACATTTGTTTGACACACTTGTAATGGACATACAAGTCCACAATCTTTTAGTAGTTTTTGGTTCTGGAGGCAACATAACCCTTGCGTGCAAATTTTATTTAAGCCTATTTATGCTGTTACAAATAAATTAGCCCACCTTCAGCGGGGGTCCGCTCCAACAAAAGGCTCTGCAAACTGTCCAAATTAAAATCACCAGGCACTCCTGTCAGAGCCTCAGAGACTCCTTCAGTGAAGAGGCTTCAGCAACCTCCTTTTACGCTTCATGGAGCCTCTGGGCCACCCACGATGTGCATACACTGTCTCTGGGCTTCTGATGCAAGAAACCGCCCTCCTTGGCCCTGCATTATACTATAGTAGAGTAGCAATCATTGGTCATGCACTGGGATCTTCGGGATTCTCCCAGACCTTGAGCCTCCATACCCAGCTGCCCACTATTCCTTGGGTCATGGAAGCAGTACCCCACAAGTTCAGGAGTTAGCAAGGCCTCTTTGCTACAGGATGGAGCCAAACCTGGGCCACATGGCATGTCCTACCTGCTGGCAAGGGTGCTCTCCCCTGTCCCCACTCCATTGCCAGGTGCCATGATGCTGGAGGATGTTACCCCTTCCCCAGGTCGCTTAGTACCTGGGGATTCCCTTAGGATCAACCGAGTGAACGTCAATGAGAGTTTATATACTTGAGTTTGCTGATGACCACTTCTCCTTTCTGGCCAATTGTGCTTCCAGGGAAGCATTTGTCTTCCTCCCTAAAAGTCTCAGTCATCACCAAGGTGTAATTGATGTCAAGGCATTAAAGAATCAATTCTGGTATGAGGCCTGAAATGAAGATTCAGTATTAAGTGTGGCCTTGACTTCTGGTCAAATCAGAGGGCCTCAAATGGCCTACTTGCAAGTTCCCTACCCTCTCTGCTCCCACAGTTAAGGTCCCCTCACCAAAAAGAGCCCTTTATCACAGGGACCAGGCACAGTTGCTCCACAAGTAGTAGGCTCCAGTTTACTATCAGCCTGTGTAATTACTCAAAGAAGGCAATCATACCTTCCTGCAGGAACCAAGGGTCACAACCACCCTCTTGTTACTGAAAAGTGTGCTCCCATAGCCATACATATTTACTCTCTTCCAAAGAGCTCTCCCTGTGTGGCTCTGCATGGAGTGCAGTGTATTACCCTGGGATGGGAGATTACTTAACAAATAAACTGTTGTTGAGCTCATCTGTTAAGCATTCAGACATGCCATGACCTGAGAGGGGGTGAGAGTTGCAGCATCTAAGTGAAGAGAAGGAAAATTAAACACTTCTGGTGTGTAGTTTCTTGAAGCAAGGGCTCTGTTGTGATAAGGCAGATGGTCCTGAAGTCATTTGAGTCAGAACCTGTTCGGGGTTTGCAGAAGATCGCACGTGGCAGGAGGGTGGCCTGTATGTGGGTGAGGAGCAGGGAGGAAAGCTGCAGAGGCGAGGTCTTGGAGATTCAGCTAAAGTTCAGCTTCCAGGAAATGGGGGACCCTGAATTATTTCAAGCAGGGAAGCGATGAAACCAAACACAAACTCAGGTTTGTTTACCCAATTTTGCAGCAAAGCCAATCAGTGAAACGTTAGGATTATAGCAAGGAAAGAGGTTTATGATCAAGAGGCAGCCAGACAAGGAGGTGAGAGTAGCTATGCAAAACTCAAAGGAAAAATACTGGGGTTTTTAGCTGCGGTTTCGGTTTCGGGTAGGGGTGGGGACCAGGAGAGCGCTGCAGGTGAAGCTTGAAGAGTCCTCTGCTCAGGTGCGACTGTCGTTTGTGTTTCTTCGTGGGTCACAAGTGCGAAGTCAGTGGGGTTCGACGTGTTGCATGCCGTGGATCTTTGTCTGTGACGCGGAAAGTTGGCAATCTGTCATTTCAGCTGGTCCAAGCGTCTGCACGATGTCCAGTTGTGCGGGGGCCGGGGGTTGCCATCAAGCTGCTCTCTGATCTGCCGTCTTCCTGTTGTTCTGCAAAACAACCTCAGAAACTTTGGTTACGTTCTTTGCCACGTCCACCCCTATGGGGGCCGGGCACCGTGTCAGTAACAGCAGGGTTTTCCTCTTAGTTCACCCTCCCAGCAGTGTGGAGGATGGATCCAAGGGGGGCCAAGAGGGCAGCCAATAAGATCAGTAAGGTAGCCAAAGGTTCTCTGCGAGAGGTGACATCTGCCGCTCCACGCTTTTCGGCAACGAATGGAGGACAGGGAAGGGCACCGAATCTGACAGGTAGGACATGCCACAGGGACCATTTTTGGATCCATCCTGTTGCAAGGAGGCCTTGGTAACCTTCCCGCACTTGTTGGGTGCTGCTTCCAGGACTAAAGTGATAATAGGCAGCTGGGAATGGAGGCCTCAGCGTCCAGGAAAGACTCTATTTCCAGAACAGGCCAGTGATTGCTGCTCTAATACTGCCGAATGCAGGACCAATGAGGCGGGCTTCTTGCTCAGGAACCGACAGAAACTTACCCACGTTGTGGGTTTTCCAGGAAGCATGAGAGGAGGTTGCCGAAGCCTCTTCACCAGAGGAGTCTCTGAGGGCTCTAGTGGGATGGCTTGTTGATTTTAATTAGGACAGCTTCTAGAGTCTTTTGCTGGAGGGGGTCCCCGCTGAAGCTGGGCTAATTTGTAGGTCACAGCATAGACGGCCTTAAGTAATATTTGTAGACAAGGACTATATTGCCTCCAGAGGGAAGGGGTAGGATCAGGAGAGCGCTGCAGGTGAAGCTTGAAGAGTCCTCTGCTCAGGTGCAACGGTCGATCCCATTTCTTCACGGGTCACAAGAGCGAACTCAGTAGGGTTCGACGTGGTGCATGCCAAGGATCTCTGCCTGTGACGCAGAAAGTTGGCGATGGGTCATTTCAGCTGGTCCAAGCCTCTGCACGATGTCCAGTCAGGCAGGGGCCAGGGGGCTGCCATCAAGCTGCTCTCTGCTCTGCCGTCTTCCTGTTGTTCTGCAAAACAAGCTCAGAAACTTTGGTTACTTTCTTGCCCACGTCCACCCCTGTGGGGGCCGGGCACCGTGGTGTCAGTAACGGCAGGGTTTTCCTCTTGGGTCACCCTCCCAACAGTGTGGAGGATGGATTCAAGCAGGGAGGGGGGGCAGTGTGCCAGGAGGCCAGCCGGCAAGATCAGTAAGGAGTCTACTGGGCTGGTTGCGTGCAAGAGACAGGAAGGCATGCGGCAGAGCAGCAGGGACGGCAAAGAAGGGCTCTGTTGTGATAAGGAAGATGGTCCTGAAGTCATTTGAGTCAGAACCTGTTAGGGGTTTGCAGAAAATCGCACGTGGCAGGAGGGAGTCGGTAGGCTGCGAAGTGGGTGAGACAGAGAGCTCAAGCGTGGCCCTGAGGCCTCTCGCTCTCGGGTGATGAGATGGGCAGAGGTTTTCTGAGGTGATGAAAGGAAGGTAAGAGGAGGGGGAGGGTTTTGTTGGAGGATACCGGGCTCCCTTTTGGACGTGTCGGTTTTGAGAAGCCTTTGGACATCCTGAGAGGTGCGTCCAGCAGACAGTTAGAGAAAGCAGCGTGGAGTCAGGGGCAGGGTGACGTCAGTCGTACGCACTCAGAAGCCCTGGGCATCCGGGGGAGAGTTGAATCGCAGGAGCACATGAGCTTGCTCTGAGACCCAAGGGGTTCCTGTTCCCTGAAGACCATGCCTTCGAGAACAGAACCCTTTGAGAAGTGGTCGGGAGGAGAAGCCGCAGAGGAAAGTGAGACAGAAGGGTCTGAGGTTAGGAAGGGCACCTGGGGAGGGGGCCATCCCTCAGAGAAAGAGGGTGGAGAGAACTTGCAGAGACTGAAGACGTGGGCAGCATTCCTCAGACACCACAGAGAGTTTAGGAAGACGAGGAACCGAAGGGCGTGCCCTGGCCTCTTGCTAGGATGTGACGGCGACGAGATTTGGGGAGTCTTTCGAGGAGCTGGTGAGAGACGAGGTGATGACTGGATGGCTGACGAGGAGTCGAGGTCTTCTGGCAGCAGCTTAGCCGTGAAAGGTAGAGAGAGAAGGCGGTGGTGGAGGAGCAGAAAGGAGAGGTGTGGATGCTGGGAGAGACTTGGGTGTGCTCAGCGGCTTAAGGAAAGAGACGGGCCGAAGAGAAAGCAGCTGGCAAACCAAGGGAACGAGATCTTTGGGGGAGGCTGAGCAGATGGTTCCCAGGGCACCCCACGTGGAGCCAGGACCCTGGAACTGCCAAGCTGAATCCCTCTTCCTGGAAAACCAAAGGGAAAGGGGAGGGGTGGGTGGAGAGAAGTAGAGGGACGTTCAAACGGGGGTGGGGGGTGTGTGGCAAACGGAGAGTTCTTGACTAGCTGGCCTCTGATCTCTTCGGGTACCGAACGGTATGAGGACGATCCCGCTTGAGGCAGGCGATGGAGATTTGGAGGGGCTGTTGAGGAAACGGGGTGGGGCGGGGGTTGACCAAGGCCCTCTGATGGGCTTGGGGGCAGAAGCAGCTTCCATGCCCATCGCGAGGCGCCGGTTCAGTCAGTCGTGTCCATCCGGACCACAGACCACAGACCCCTGCTTTGGAAAACAACAGGATGCAGTTCGTAAACCCTTGCAAAGATCTCTGAGGTCTGGTGACTGGCTTTTCAACCAAAAGCGAGTCAGGGAATAAGATCCTCCCGTACTTAGGAGTTTTCCTGTCTGTCCCAGAGGCCAGAGAGCACCCGAGGGCGGTTTCCCAGGCAGTGGAAAGAGGAGGAGGACCGACCCGGGGGAAAGCAAGCTGTCCTCGTGAAGTTTGGATGCCCGTTGCAGGTTGGTGCCCTTCCCCTTTCTTCCTACTGTCCCGGGAGTGGGCGCCCTCGCGCGCTTTCTGATTCTGCAGCACTAAGGCAAGTTAGGTTCCCCCGCTCCCCGAGGGAAAGCTCAATAAACGCCCCCTCCCCCCACCCCCACCCTTCCCACACCCCCACGCCCCCCGCCCCCACCCCCCCACCTCCCAGACCCAACCCCCACCCCCCACCCCACCCCCCCCAGCTCCTCGGAGACAGTGACAGCGTGACAGACAGAATCGGAAGTTTCCTTGGCCCACAGCCTGCGATCCCACCCGTGCCGCGCCTGCTCTCCTGAGAAGTGACGTCCGCTTTAAGTTGGGTGACTCCCTGCAGCGACACCCTTTTGAAAGCGTGAACCATAGCTATTTCTTTGAAAGCTCGAGTAAAGCCGCAGAGAAACCTGTGACCTTTAGCACAAGGCCACTTTGTGCTAAGGAACCCGCAGCGGGGGACCGGCTTTCCTGAAAGGGCGTCGTCTCCTCTGCGGCTTGGGGAGCCTCTAGGGCTTGGACAGGCCTTGGAGCAGCCTGGCAGCACTCTTGGCGGGTGGCAGCAGCCAAGGTGTGCCCGTGGGCACGACGTCGGTCACGGCGTCTAAAAGAAGGTGCCCAGACCCTCCGGTTCCGGGGCCGGGTGGGTTGATGAGAGACACGGCTGGGGAGCAGGGATTCCTGTCCGATCTCCTGGGGGTGGCTGCGAGGGCGGTTCTCAGAAGAGGTGGTACGTTCTTAGCCAGTCTCTTCCTGGCGGGTGCTTCGGGACGCTTCCTGGGCTGAGCGGGGAGCTGTCGTGGTGGAGAAGCTCCCTGAGACTCAGCTTCTAGAAAATTCACAAAAAGCTCCGAGAAGGAACTCTTGAGCTCGGATTGCTGGTTGGGTCTCCGAGGCGTGTCGGGGGCACTGCAGGATCCGAGCCGCCCGGTCACCCATCCGGTAAGGCCGCCCTGCTCTTCCTGCAGCAACTGCTCCATTTCCTCCCTTTCCACACCCAGGGTGCTTCCCATCCGTCGGAACGCTTCCCGGCGTTCGTGTCTGGC